>NC_042982.1:33686399-33701199 GCF_901001165.1 Salmo trutta
TCATCACAAAGTAATCCCTGCCTGGGGCTGCTGGGCTCTGAGCTGAGGAGGAGAGGATCATGGGTAGGATGGGTCCCACAGAGACCAGGAAGTATCTGTGTGATATGACGATGACGTGTCTGAGCCTGAGGGCCAGGTCAGGCAAACCCAGCCTTCTGATTGGAGGAGGAAAGATTAGGTAATGCCAGGAGGCCTAGCCCCTCATAGAAGGCAGTAGTAGATAAGAGATGTGTGTGCTTGAGTCAAATGCCCCTGTGGACCCTCTCAGGCTAAGCCCTGATAGTAGAGTAGGTACTTAAACATTCATCCTTTTAGCAGGAGAGAGTGTGTGTGCATTTCCATGTTCTGTATGTGTGTCTATGTTTGTGTGTGTGACCCTATGTTCTTGGGCCCAATGTGTGGCTATGTGTGTGTGTCTATGTGTGTGTGTCTATGTGTGTGTGTGCGTGTGCGTGTGTGTGTGTGTGTGTGTGTTTGTGTGTGTGTGTGTGTGTGCGTGTGCGTGTGCATGTGTGTGTGTGTGTGTCTCAGTGAGGGCCTGGTGAGTCTGTGTTACTGTGTCTAATGTCTGGTCCTCTCCAGTGGAGGGCTGCTGGTATTAATCTTTGTGTGGGGTATAAATCCCCCTCTTGGTCTCTCCAGTGGAGGGCTGCTGGTATTAGTCTTGATGTGGGGTGTAATCCCCCTCTTGGTCTCTCCAGTGGAGGGCTGCTGGTATTAGTCTTGATGTGGGGTGTAAATCCCCCTCTTGGTCTCTCCAGTGGAGGGCTGCTGGTATTAGTCTTGATGTGGGGTGTAATCCCCCTCTTGGTCTCTCCAGTGGAGGGCTGCTGGTATTAGTCTTGATGTGGGGTGTAATCCCCCTCTTGGTCTCTCCTGTGGAGGGCTGCTGGTATTAGTCTTGATGTGGGGTGTAATCCCCCTCTTGGTCTCTCCTGTGTGTTGGAGTAGAGTCTCTCTCCCTGGTGTCTGGATGTATGATGCTGTTCTGCTGTTCTGATACCGTTCTGATGCTGTTCTGATGCTGTTCTGATGCTGTTCTGATACCGTTCTGATGCTGTTCTGATGCCGTTCTGATGCTGTTCTGCTGCTGTTCTGCTGTTCTGATGCTGTTCTGCTGCTGTTCTGCTGCTGTTCTGCTGCTGTTCTGATACCGTTCTGATGATGTTCTGATACCGTTCTGATGCCGTTCTGCTGCCGTTCTGCTGCCGTTCTGATGCCGTTCTGATGCCGTTCTGCTGCCGTTCTGCTGCTGTTCTGATGCCGTTCTGATGCCGTTCTGATGCCGTTCTGCTGCCGTTCTGCTGCCGTTCTGCTGCTGTTCTGATACCGTTCTGATGCTGTTCTGCTGCTGTTCTGATGCTGTTCTGCTGCTGTTCTGATACCGTTCTGATGCCGTTCTGCTGCTGTTCTGATGCTGTTCTGATGCCGTTCTGCTGCCGTTCTGCTGCCGTTCTGATGCCGTTCTGATGCCGTTCTGATGCCGTTCTGCTGCCATTCTGCTGCCGTTCTGATACCGTTCTGATGCTGTTCTGATGCTGTTCTGCTCTGCTGGAGTACTCTGTTAATTAAACCTGGGCTAAGCCTTCACTTCACGTCTTCTATCGGAACTCATTGCAGGACGATGGGGGCTAGAGAGGATTAAGGTGTTTAGGGCTAGAGAGGATTAAGGTGTTTAGAATGTAGGAACATTCAGGGATACTTCAGGATTTTGGCAATGAAGCCCTTTATCTACTTCCCCAGAGTCAGATGAACTCGTGGATAATATTTGTATGTCTCTGTATGCAGAAGTTGCTAACTAGCGTTAGCGCAATTGCTAACTAGTGTTAGTGCAATGACAGGAAGTCTGTAGTAACTGCTAGTATGCTAGTGGATGCCATAGACTTCCAGTCATTGCACTAGCGCTAGTTACCATTGGCTCGCGAAACTACTTCCTCTAACTTCTGTCATACAGAGAGATAAAAATTGTATCCATGAGTTCATCTGACTGGGGAAGTAGATAAATGGCTATATCGCAAAAACCTGAATTATCCCTTTAAGTCAACATTTGGTCAAAGAGGGATGGAAAGCCCAAGGTGAACTCTCATTGAACTTGTGTTGCCATAGTTTTCTTCCTCACAGTATTGGTCCAAATGGCCACCTGCTATCATTATTAACTGACCAAACTAGTTATGTACTTCCTTCAGACTTTTCAGTGATACAATACTTGGAAGATGGTACTGAGCGGATGTTTCCTATATTTCATTTCATTCCATTTGATGTAAGGATGGCTGGTTTGCATGCTGTGTGTTGTATGTGACTCTGGGGACATTATGGGGTGTTGAAAGGGACAGTATTGGGAGATCATTGGGCTGTCCAGAGGTGCAGGCTGACTGAGTCTCTCTTTCTGTTCCAAGGACAGATAAAGCAGGAAGCAGCTGCTTGTGGATAACTGCTGCTGATACCTACCTTACCCCCTATCTGATGTCTCTCTGCCTTGTATCCAACATTCTCTCTCTTTCTCTCTTTCTCTCTCTGTCCATCTGCTGGAATGAGGCTTCCAGGTGGCCAAGAGAGAGCGAGAGAGAGGGGGAGGGAGAGAGGAGAGGGACGGAATCTAGGAAAGGTATGAGAGAGAGATTGTATTTGACATAGTGCCTTTGTCACTGAGCCAAGTTGTCTTTCAAGGTGCATTGCAGAGCCTTGGGCTGGGGGGATGGAGGGAGGGCGAGGAAAGGAAAAACAGCTGAAACTTTATCACAGATGTAGCATGTTGCACGGCCTGGAGCGTGACGGACAGGGAAAAGAGATGGTGAGGTAAGCAAGAGACACAGATACAGATCAGGCCTCTGTAAGATACATACAAATACTTTCTCCTGTTAGTCTTCTAGTGTCTACTGAAATAGTCTCTCCTCATCTAGTGTCTACTGAAATAGTCTAGTCTCTACGGTTAGTATTCTAGTGTCTACTGAAATAGTCTAGTCTCTCCTGTTAGTCTTCTAGTGTCTACTGACATAGTCTCTCCTGTTAGTCTTCTAGTGTCTACTGAAATAGTCTCTCCTCTTAGTCTTCTAGTGTCTACTGAAATAGTCTAGTCTCTCCTGTTAGTCTTCTAGTGTCTACTGAAATAGTCTCTCCTGTTAGTCTTCTAGTGTCTACTGAAATAGTCTCTCCTCTTAGTCTTCTAGTGTCTACTGAAATAGTCTAGTCTCTCCTGTTAGTCTTCTAGTGTTTACTGAAATAGTCTCTCCTGTTAGTCTTCTAGTGTCTACTGAAATAGTCTCTCCTGTTAGTCTTCTAGTGTCTACTGAAATAGTCTCTCCTGTTAGTCTTCTAGTGTCTACTGAAAAAGTCTAGTCTCTCCTGTTAGTCTTCTAGTGTTTACTGAAATAGTCTAGTCTCTCATTTTAGTCTTCTAGTGTCTACTGAAATAGTCTCTCCTGTTAGTCTTCTAGTGTCTACTGAAATAGTCTCTCCTGTTAGTCTTCTAGTGTCTACTGAAATAGTCTAATCTCTCCTGTTAGTATTCTAGTGTCTACTGAAATAGTCTAATCTCTCCTGTTAGTCTTCTAGTGTCTACTGAAATAGTCTAGTCTCTCCTGTTAGTCTTCTAGTGTCTACTGAAATGGTCTCTCCTGTTAGTCTTCAAGTGTCTTCTGAAATAGTTTACTCTCTCCTGTTAGTCTTCTAGTGTCTACTGAAATAGTATATCCTGTTAGTCTTCTAGTGTCTACTGAAATAGTCTAGTCTCTCCTGTTAGTCTTCTAGTGTCTACTGAAATGGTCTCTCCTGTTAGTATTCTAGTGTCTACTGAAATAGTCTAGTCTCTCCTGTTAGTCATCTAGTGTCTACTGAAATAGTCTCTCCTGTTAGTCTTCTAGTGTCTACTGAAATAGTCTCTCCTGTTAGTCTTCTAGTGTCTACTGAAATAGTCTCTCCTGTTAGTCTTCTAGTGTTTACTGAAATAGTCTTTCCTGTTAGTCTTCTAGTGTCTACTGAAATAGTCTAGTCTCTCCTGTTAGTCATCTAGTGTCTACTGAAATAGTCTCTCCTGTTAGTCTTCTAGTGTCTACTGAAATAGTCTCTCCTGTTAGTCTTCTAGTGTCTACTGAAATAGTCTAGTCTCTCCTGTTAGTATTCTAGTGTCTACTGAAATAGTCTCTCCTGTTAGTCTTCTAGTGTTTACTGAAATAGTCTCTCCTGTTAGTCTTCTAGTGTCTACTGAAATAGTCTCTCCTGTTAGTCTTCTAGTGTTTACTGAAATAGTCTCTCCTGTTAGTCTTCTAGTGTCTACTGAAATAGTCTCTCCTGTTAGTCTTCTAGTGTTTACTGAAATAGTCTTTCCTGTTAGTCTTCTAGTGTCTTCTGAAAAAGTCTAGTCTCTCCTGTTAGTCTAATAGTGTTTACTGAAATAGTCTAGTCTCTCCTGTTAGTCTTCTAGTGTCTACTGAAATAGTCTCTCCTGTTAGTCTTCTAGTGTCTACTGAAATAGTCTCTCCTGTTAGTCTTCTGGTGTCTACTGAAATAGTCTCTCCTGTTAGTCTTCTAGTGTCTACTGAAATAGTCTAGTCTCTAATTTTAGTCTTCTAGTGTATACTGAAATAGTCTCTCCTGTTAGTCTTCTAGTGTCTACTGAAATAGTATCTCCTGTTAGTCTTCTAGTGTTTACTGAAATAGTCTCTCCTGTTAGTCTTCTAGTGTCTACTGAAATAGTCTAGTCTCTCCTGTTAGTATTCTAGTGGTTACTGAAATAGTCTAGTCTCTCCTGTTAGTCATCTAGTGTCGACTGAAATAGTCTCTCCTGTTAGTCTTCTAGTGTCTACTGAAATAGTCTAGTCTCTCCTGTTAGTCTTCTAGTGTTTACTGAAATAGTCTCTCCTGTTAGTCTTCTAGTGTCTACTGAAATAGTCTCTCCTGTTAGTCTTCTAGTGTTTACTGAAATAGTCTTTCCTGTTAGTCTTCTAGTGTCTACTGAAAAAGTCTAGTCTCTCCTGTTAGTCTAATAGTGTTTACTGAAATAGTCTAGTCTCTCCTGTTAGTCTTCTAGTGTCTACTGAAATAGTCTCTCCTGTTAGTCTTCTAGTGTCTACTGAAATAGTCTCTCCTGTTAGTCTTCTAGTGTCTACTAAAATAGTCTCTCCTGTTAGTCTTCTAGTGTCTACTGAAATAGTCTAGTCTCTAATTTTAGTCTTCTAGTGTCTACTGAAATAGTCTCTCCTGTTAGTCTTCTAGTGTCTACTGAAATAGTATCTCCTGTTAGTCTTCTAGTGTCTACTGAAATGGTATCTCCTGTTAGTCTTCAAGTGCCTTCTGAAATAGTTTACTCTCTCCTGTTAGTCTTCTAGTGTCTACTGAAATAGTCTAGTCTCTCCTGTTAGTCTTCTAGTGTCTACTGAAATAGTCTCTCCTGTTAGTCTTCTAGTGTCTACTGAAATAGTCTAGTCTCTAATTTTAGTCTTCTAGTGTCTACTGAAATAGTCTCTCCTGTTAGTCTTCTAGTGTCTACTGAAATAGTCTCTCCTGTTAGTCTTCTAGTGTTTACTGAAATAGTCTCTCCTGTTAGTCTTCTAGTGTCAACTGAAATAGTCTAGTCTCTCCTGTTAGTCATCTAGTGTCGACTGAAATAGTCTCTCCTGTTAGTCTTCTAGTGTCTATTGAAATAGTCTCTCCTGTTAGTCTTCTAGTGTCTACTGAAATAGTCTAGTCTCTAATTTTAGTCTTCTAGTGTCTACTGAAATAGTCTCTCCTGTTAGTCTTCTAGTGTCTACTGAAATAGTCTCTCCTGTTAGTCTTCTAGTGTCTACTGAAATAGTCTAGTCTCTCCTGTTAGTATTCTAGTGTCTACTGAATTGGTCTCTCCTGTTAGTCTTCTAGTGTTTACTGAAATAGTCTCTCCTGTTAGTCTTCTAGTGTCTACTGAAATAGTCTCTCCTGTTAGTCTTCTAGTGTTTACTGAAATAGTCTCTCCTGTTAGTCTTCTAGTGTCAACTGAAATAGTCTAGTCTCTCCTGTTAGTCATCTAGTGTCGACTGAAATAGTCTCTCCTGTTAGTCTTCTAGTGTCTACTGAAATAGTCTCTCCTGTTAGTCTTCTAGTGTCTACTGAAATAGTCTCTCCTGTTAGTCTTCTAGTGTCTACTGAAATAGTCTAGTCTCTAATTTTAGTCTTCTAGTGTCTACTGAAATAGTCTCTCCTGTTAGTCTTCTAGTGTCTACTGAAATAGTCTCTCCTGTTAGTCTTCTAGTGTCTACTGAAATAGTCTAGTCTCTCCTGTTAGTATTCTAGTGTCTACTGAAATGGTCTCTCCTGTTAGTCTTCTAGTGTTTACTGAAATAGTCTCTCCTGTTAGTATTCTAGTGTCTACTGAAATAGTATCTCCTGTTAGTCTTCTAGTGTCTACTGAAATAATCTAGTCTCTCCTGTTAGTCTTCTAGTGTCTTCTGAAATAGTCTCTCCTGTTAGTCTTCTAGTGTCTACTGAAATAGTCTCTCCTTTTAGTCTTCTAGTGTCTACTGAAATGGTCTCTCTTGTTAGTCTTCAAGTGTCTTCTGAAATAGTTTACTCTCTCCTGTTAGTCTTCTAGTGTCTACTGAAATAGTCTAGTCTCTCCTGTTAGTCTTCTAGTGTCTACTGAAATAGTCTCTCCTGTTAGTCTTCTAGTGTCTACTGAAATAGTCTCTCCTGTTAGTCTTCTAGTGTCTACTGAAATAGTCTAGTCTCTCCTGTTAGTATTCTAGTGTCTACTGAAATGGTCTCTCCTGTTAGTCTTCTAGTGTTTACTGAAATAGTCTCTCCTGTTAGTATTCTAGTGTCTACTGAAATAGTATCTCCTGTTAGTCTTCTAGTGTTTACTGAAATAGTCTTTCCTGTTAGTCTTCTAGTGTCTACTGAAAAAGTCTAGTCTCTCCTGTTAGTCTAATAGTGTTTACTGAAATAGTCTAGTCTCTCCTGTTATTCTTCTAGTGTCTACTGAAATAGTCTCTCCTGTTAGTCTTCTAGTGTCTACTGAAATAGTCTCTCCTGTTAGTCTTCTAGTGTCAACTGAAATAGTCTAGTCTCTCCTGTTAGTCATCTAGTGTCGACTGAAATAGTCTCTCCTGTTAGTCTTCTAGTGTCTACTGAAATAGTCTCTCCTGTTAGTCTTCTAGTGTCTACTGAAATAGTCTCTCCTGTTAGTCTTCTAGTGTCTACTGAAATAGTCTAGTCTCTAATTTTAGTCTTCTAGTGTCTACTGAAATAGTCTCTCCTGTTAGTCTTCTAGTGTCTACTGAAATAGTCTCTCCTGTTAGTCTTCTAGTGTCTACTGAAATAGTCTAGTCTCTCCTGTTAGTATTCTAGTGTCTACTGAAATGGTCTCTCCTGTTAGTCTTCTAGTGTTTACTGAAATAGTCTCTCCTGTTAGTATTCTAGTGTCTACTGAAATAGTATCTCCTGTTAGTCTTCTAGTGTCTACTGAAATAATCTAGTCTCTCCTGTTAGTCTTCTAGTGTCTACTGAAATAGTCTCTCCTGTTAGTCTTCTAGTGTCTACTGAAATAGTCTCTCCTTTTAGTCTTCTAGTGTCTACTGAAATGGTCTCTCTTGTTAGTCTTCAAGTGTCTTCTGAAATAGTTTACTCTCTCCTGTTAGTCTTCTAGTGTCTACTGAAATAGTCTAGTCTCTCCTGTTAGTCTTCTAGTGTCTACTGAAATAGTCTCTCCTGTTAGTCTTCTAGTGTCTACTGAAATAGTCTAGTCTCTCCTGTTAGTCTTCTAGTGTCTACTGACATGGTCTCTCCTGTTAGTCTTCAAGTGTCTTCTGAAATAGTTTACTCTCTGCTGTTAGTCTTCGAGTGTCTACTGAAATAGTTTACTCTCTCCTGTTAGTCTTCTAGTGTCTACTGAAATAGTCTCTCCTGTTAGTCTTCTAGTGTCTACTGAAATAGTCTCTCCTGTTAGTCTTCTAGTGTCTACTGAAATAGTCTAGTCTCTCCTGCTAGTCATCTAGTGTCTACTGAAATAGTCTAGTCTCTCCTGTTAGTCTTCTAGTGTCTACTGAAATAGTCTAGTCTCTCCTGTTAGTATTCTAGAGTCTACTGAAATGGTCTCTCCTGTTAGTCTTCTAGTGTTTACTGAAATAGTCTCTCCTGTTAGTATTCTAGTGTCTACTGAAATAGTATCTCCTGTTAGTCTTCTAGTGTCTACTGAAATAATCTAGTCTCTCCTGTTAGTCTTCTAGTGTTTACTGAAATAGTCTCTCCTGTTAGTATTCTAGTGTCTACTGAAATAGTATCTCCTGTTAGTCTTCTAGTGTCTACTGAAATAATCTAGTCTCTCCTGTTAGTCTTCTAGTGTCTACTGAAATAGTCTCTCCTGTTAGTCTTCTAGTGTCTACTGAAATAGTCTCTCCTGTTAGTCTTCTAGTGTCTACTGAAATAGTCTAGTCTCTCCTCTTAGTCATCTAGTGTCTACTGAAATAGTCTAGTCTCTCCTGTTAGTCTTCTAGTGTCTACTGAAATGGTCTCTCCTGTTAGTCTTCAAGTGCCTTCTGAAATAGTTTACTCTCTCCTTTTAGTCTTCTTGTGTCTACTGAAATAGTCTAGTCTCTCCTGTTAGTCTTCTAGTGTCTACTGAAATAGTCTCTCCTGTTAGTCTTCTAGTGTCTACTGAAATAGTCTCTCCTGTTAGTCTTCTAGTGTCTACTGAATTAATCTAGTCTCTCCTGTTAGTCTTCTAGTGTCTTCTGAAATAGTCTAGTCTCTAATTTTAGTATTCTAGTGTCTACTGAAATAGTCTCTCCTGTTAGTCTTCTAGTGTCTACTGAAATGGTCTCTCCTGTTAGTCTTCTAGTGTTTACTGAAATATTCTCTCCTGTTAGTATTCTAGTGTCTACTGAAATAGTATCTCCTGTTAGTCTTCTAGTGTCTACTGAAATAACCTAGTCTCTCCTGTGAGTCTTCTAGTGTCTACTGAAATAGTCTCTCCTGTTAGTCTTCTAGTGTCTACTGAAATAGTCTCTCCTTTTAGTCTTCTAGTGTCTACTGAAATGGTCTCTCTTGTTAGTCTTCAAGTGTCTTCTGAAATAGTTTACTCTCTCCTGTTAGTCTTCTAGTGTCTACTGAAATAGTCTAGTCTCTCCTGTTAGTCTTCTAGTGTCTACTGAAATAGTCTCTCCTGTTAGTCTTCTAGTGTCTACTGAAATAGTCTAGTCTCTCATGTTAGTCTTCTAGTGTCTACTGACATGGTCTCTCCTGTTAGTCTTCAAGTGTCTTCTGAAATAGTTTACTCTCTCCTGTTAGTCTTCGAGTGTCTACTGAAATAGTTTACTCTCTCCTGTTAGTCTTCTAGTGTCTACTGAAATAGTCTAGTCTCTCCTGTTAGTCTTCTAGTGTCTACTGAAATAGTCTAGTCTCTCCTGTTAGTCTTCTAGTGTTTACTGAAATAGTCTTTCCTGTTAGTCTTCTAGTGTCTACTGAAATAGTCTAGTCTCTCCTGTTAGTCTTCCAGTGTCTACTGAAATAGTCTCTCCTGTTAGTGAGCTGTCGGTGTTCTACTACTTCACTCACTGGTAAAGGGTTTAGCCTAGAGGAGCAATGCCTCGGGGCATTCAATTGTCTTCTAATTGCCCTTGGTTGCTAATGCTAGCAGTAGCTTATCTGGTCATGGAGGTGCTAATTGAGAGGAGATGGTGCTGGACACTAGTGACAGACATTGGAGCCTCTGGCTGGTTGTACTGGAGCCTGGTCTAAATCAGGCCTGCTGGTTTGAGAGAAACGGCTGCTGATTACCGTTATGTTGCTCTGAGGCAAACCTGTTATCCTAACCTCTCTGTCATGACGGGGGTCCACCTCTAAGCCCCATATACCCTACATGGGGTTAGGATTATTGGTACATGCCCAGCTCATTAGAACTGGTACTACTACTAATACCACTACAGTACTTCTCTCACAAAACTGCTTACAACAAAACAAATCAGTAGATGAAAGTTAAGGTATGTAATTGTAGCCTGGGTAAGGCAGGGTTTGGACTGTAGTGAACAGTGTCTTTGTTTGACCTATTATTATAAAGAATGTTGTTTGTGCCCCCCCTTGGCTTCACTGTAATCCATATATGTGTACTGTGATTGTGCTTGAAGCTAGAGCCAGTCTCAAGGGACTCTACAGAAACTAGTCTCATAATAAGAACTGTTGCCAGAGAAGAGATATACCTCTACTTCCCCTTTGTCTCTCCGTGACCTTTCTGGAGAGGGTGTGGCACTGAACCACAATAATCTTTATGTAACCAAACACTGCATAGCCTTACATAAAATAAGAGAGAGAGAGAAAGAGAAAGGGGAGAGATAGAGAGAAAAGAAGGAGGTGATGGGTGTGTGGTGGTGTCTGTCAGTGTGTGTTTGGAGATGTGAGGGCATGTCAGATGTCTGACTTCCTCCTGGGCTGGGGATAAATTTCCCCCTTTTCCCCCCTCTCCACTCTTCCCTCTCCGCTCCCCCTTCTCCGCTCCCCCCTCTCGTCTCCCCCCTTTCCGCTCCCCCTTCTCCGCTCCCCCCTCTCGTCTCCCCCCTCTCCGCTCCCCCTTCTCCGCTCCCCCCTCTCGTCTCCCCCCTCTCCGCTCCCCCTTCTCCGCTCCCCCCCTCTCGTCTCCCCCCTTTCCGCTCCCCCTTTCTCCGCTCCCCCCTCTCGTCTCCCCCCCTCTCGCTCCCCCTTCTCCGCTCCCCCCTCTCGTCTCCCCCCTCTCCGCTCTCCCCTCTCCGCTCTTCCCTCTCCGCTCCCCCCTCTCCGCTCTTCCCTCTCCGCTCTCCCCTCTCCGCTCTCCCCTCTCCGCTCCCCCCTCTCCGCTCTCCCCTCTCCGCTCTTCCCTCTCCGCTCCCCCCTCTCCGCTCCCCCCTCTCCGCTCTCCCCCTCTCCGCGCCCCCCTCTCCGCTCTTCCCTCTCCGCTCCCCCCTCTCCGCTCTTCCCTCTCCGCTCCCCCCTCTCCGCTCCCCCCTCTCCGCTCTTCCCTCTCCGCTCCCCCCTCTCCGCTCCCCCCTCTCCGCTCTTCCCTCTCCGCTCCCCCCCTTCTCCGCTCTCCCCTCTCCGCTCTTCCCTCTCCTCCCCCCCCTCTCCGCTCTTCCCTCTCCGCTCCCCCCTCTCCGCGCCCCCCTCTCCGCTCTTCCCTCTCCGCTCCCCCCTCTCCGCTCTCCCCTCTCCGCTCTTCCCTCTCCGCTCACCCTCTCCGCTCTTCCCTCTCCGCTCTCCCCTCTCGATCTTTCCCTCTCCGCCTACCCCCCTCCCTCTCCGCTCTTCCCCTTCTCCGCTCCCCCCCTCTCTCGCTCTTCCTCTCCGCTCCCCCCTCTCCCCGCTCCCCCCTCTCACCGCTCTTCCCCTCTCGCTCCCCCCCTCTCGCTCCCCCCTCTCCGCTCCCCCCTCTCCGCTCCCCCCTCTCCGCTCCCCCTCCCGCTCCCCCCTCTCCGCTCCCCCCTCTCCGCTCCCCCCTCTCCGCTCCCCCCTCTCCGCTCCCCCCTCTCCGCTCCCCCCTCTCCGCTCTTCCCCCTCTCGCTTCCCCCCCTCTCCGCTCCCCCCTCTCCGCTCCCCCCTCTCCGCTCTCCCCTCTCCGCTCCCCCCTCTCCGCTCTCCCCTCTCCGCTCTCCCCTCTCCGCTCTTCCCTCTCCGCTCCCCCCTCTCCGCTCTTCCCTCCCCCCTCTCCGCTCTTCCCTCTTCCCTTTCCGCTCCTCCCTCTCCTCTCCCCACTCTCCTCTCCCCCCTCTCTGCCCTTCCTTCTCCGCTCTTCCCTCGCCGCTCCTCCCTCTCCCCCTCCGCTCTCCCCCTCTCCTCATAGTGGACTGGTCTACTGGTCCTCATAGTGGACTGGCTTACTGATCCTCATAGTGGACTGGCTTACTGATCCTCATAGTGGACTGGCTTACTGATCCTCATAGTGGACTGGCTTACTGGTCCTCATAGTGGACTGGTCTACTGGTCCTCATAGTGGACTGGCTTACTGGTCCTCATAGTGGACTGGTCTACTGGTCCTCATGGTGGACTGGTCTACTGGTCCTCATAGTGGACTGGTCTACTGGTCCTCATAGTGGACTGGCTTACTGATCCTCATAGCGGACTGGTCTACTGGTCCTCATAGTGGACTGGTCTACAGGTCCTCATAGTGTACTGGCTTACTGGTCCTCATAGTGGACTGGCTTACTGGTCCTCATAGTGGAGTGGTCTACAGGTCCGCATAGTGGACTGGCTTACTGGTCCTCATAGTGGACTGGCTTACTGGTCCTCATAGTGGACTGGTCTACTGGTCCTCATAGTGTACTGGTATACTGGTCCTCATAGTGGACTGGCTTACTGATCTTCATAGTGGACTGGCTTAATGGTCCTCATAGTGGAGTGGTCTACAGGTCCTCATAGTGGACTGGTCTACTGGTCCTCATAGTGTACTGGTATACTGGTCCTCATAGTGGACTGGCTTACTGGTCCTCATAGTGGACTGGCTTACTGGTCCTCATAGTGGACTGGTCTACTGGTCCTCATAGTGGACTGGCTTACTGGTCCTCATAGTGGACTGGCTTACTGGTCCTCATAGTGGACTGGTCTACTGGTCCTCATAGTGTACTGGCTTACTGGTCCTCATAGTGGACTGGTCTACTGGTCCTCATAGTGGACTGGTCTACTGGTCCTCATAGTGGAGTGGTCTACAGGTCCGCATAGTGGACTGGCTTACTGGTCCTCATAGTGTACTGGCTTACTGGTCCTCATAGCGGACTGGTCTACTGGTCCTCATAGTGGACTGGTCTACTGGTCCTCATAGTGTACTGGCTTACTGGTCCTCATAGTGGACTGGCTTACTGGTCCTCATAGTGGAGTGGTCTACAGGTCCGCATAGTGGACTGGCTTACTGGTCCTCATAGTGGACTGGCTTACTGGTCCTCATAGTGGACTGGTCTACTGGTCCTCATAGTGTACTGGTATACTGGTCCTCATAGTGGACTGGCTTACTGATCCTCATAGTGGACTGGCTTAATGGTCCTCATAGTGGAGTGGTCTACAGGTCCTCATAGTGGACTGGTCTACTGGTCCTCATAGTGTACTGGTATACTGGTCCTCATAGTGGACTGGCTTACTGGTCCTCATAGTGGACTGGCTTACTGGTCCTCATAGTGGACTGGTCTACTGGTCCTCATAGTGGACTGGCTTACTGGTCCTCATAGTGGACTGGCTTACTGGTCCTCATAGTGGACTGGCTTACTGGTCCTCATAGTGGACTGGCTTACTGGTCCTCATAGTGGACTGGTCTACTGGTCCTCATAGTGTACTGGCTTACTGGTCCTCATAGTGGACTGGTCTACTGGTCCTCATAGTGGACTGGCTTACTGGTCCTCATAGTGGACTGGTCTACTGGTCCTCATAGTGTACTGGCTTACTGGTCCTCATAGTGGACTGGTCTACTGGTCCTCATAGTGGACTGGCTTACTGGTCCTCATAGTGGACTGGCTTACTTGTCCTCATAGTGGACTGGCTTACTGGACTGGCTTACTGGTCCTCATAGTGGACTGGTCTACTGGTCCTCATAGTGGACTGATCTACTGGTCCTCATAGTGGACTGGCTTACTGGTCCTCATAGTGGACTGGTCTACTGGTCCTCATAGTGGACTGCCTTGCTGATCCTCATAGTGGACTAGCTTACTGGTTCTCCATGTTGGGGCAGGACCAGACCAGACATTGGTGTTGTGTTATTGAGATGATCCCTGGACCTCTCCTAGGCCCTGTGTCTCATTGGCCCTGCCAATGGCATTAGGACAGAGTGCTGACTCTGCAGGTGGTGACATAAGTTAATTTGGCCCGCTGTTTAGAGCTATAATAGCTTATTGATTGGCTGACAGAGATGCAAGGAGCTGCATGGAAGGCCATAGAGAGAGGAGAGAATAAGTTAATCATCGCTGAAAGTGCTGCCACAGTTTAATGACATTACCCAGGGTTCACCACTGCCATGTAAATTTTGTTCTTCCCTCTGATGTGTTTGACTGACATGGCTGAGAGTGAGACAGTGAGTAGCTTGCTGATTCTTGCAAACCCTTCCTGTACTCCAGTCTGGCTCCTGCCTGCCGTGCTCCTGAGGGAGACAGGTCTCCAGCCCCAGGGGCTGTGGCTAATTCATGCTAAGCTGTGGGGTTAATTTCAGCCATGCTGCACAGTGGTGATCTCCATCTGTTTGTTCTGGTCAGGACGTCTGTCGCCCTCTCCAGCTCCACTGGCCAGACCCTGGCAACACCTGACAGCTGGCCAAGCCATCACTCCTTCAGTCTGCTCCAGTGCGTGTGTATTCTCAGAGGAACCCCGGCCCATCAGCGTTGATGTCACACGCGCTGCGGCCCGGTTACCTGGAAACGGCACGTTTCTTTCATTTGACTGGTGGCCCTTTGGCTCTGCATGCTGCATGTAGTCCTACCATCAGCAGCGAGATGGAACGAGAGAGAGAGTAAAGGGGCTCCCCTCTTCCACTGCGTGAAATGAGCCTTCATCCACCCTGTGTTCTTATATCAACACAAATGGCTTTTAATGCTATTATCGCCATTGGCCTTATTCTGACCATGAGGTGAAGCTCTTGTACTATGGCCTTTCTTGGTTGTGCTGTGTAGGAGAGCTGTGTGTTTAAAAATCTAATCAAATAACATTTTATTTGCCACGTGCGCCGAATAGAACAGGTGTAGACCTCACAGTGAAATGCTTACTTACAAGCCCTTAATCAACAATGCAGTTTTAAGAAAATACCTAAAAAAGTAAGCGATAGCAATAACAAATGATTAAAGAGCAGCAGTAAATAACAATAGCTGGGCTATATACAGGGGGTACCGGTACAGTG